>NW_026263325.1:0-44000 GCF_947179515.1 Apodemus sylvaticus
CCTGTAAGAATGGAAGGGAGAGGGAAAACTATGGAATTTTATTTTAACTAAAAACATATTAAAAAAATAAATCATCCAGGTGCAAAGCAAGCAAAAACCTGACTGAGATGTGGAAAGTTCGTAGATATTTCATATCTACAACATTAACACACAACTGTCTGGTTAATATGAACTCAACAGATGGGCAGTTAGGCATCTTTGAAGTCTACAGTCACTATATACTGTGAAAAGTAAATAGAGGGAGTTTCAGGTATTTTCACCCCTTTTAGAACAGAAAGTGAGTAAATGGTGTAGACTTGGAAAAAGTAGCAGTTGAGATCCTCCTCCTTCAGCATTCTAATTCCTTGGACTCTGGGTAAATGTGTGAGCTACCACACCCAGCTAAACATGATTCAGGAAATCCCTTGGGGTAGATTTGTCTGTTGAGAATGGCCAAGGTAGTAGTTCAATTTTTAATCCATTTAGATAATCCCACTTAGAGAAGCACTCCTATTGGAAGCTTTATTAAAAGTCACCAAGGGAGGAAGTGGGAGTGGTCTTTAGAGACTCTAAGCACAGTCCTGGGGCAAACCAGGTTTATTCTTTCCAGATCAGACACAGTGTGTTTCCAAACTTCAGTTCCAGGCACTGCTAGACCTATCACCCCCAAGCTCTGAGGATCTGATCTCAGAACTGAGCCAGTATTTATTGAATTGCTACCAAGCATTGATGAGCACCGGGATAATTGCTTGGGTAAGTACACAATTTACAAGAGAAAATTTCTTCATAGTTCCTATTTTTAACTAAATACAAACAGTTGTTTGCTTAGAAATTGGTTTTGCTATTCAGTGAAACCTATCTCAGTTTGCATTTGGATTTCTTTCTTGGGATATAATCTGGTTTAAGGTTGTAGATAATTTTATTTTTTATTTACTTATTTTGTTTTTTTCGAGACAGAGTTTCTCTGTATAGTCTTGGCTGTCCTAGAACTCATTCTGTAGACTAGGCTGGCCTTGAACTCAAGTAATCTACCTGCTTCTTTCTCACAAGTGATGGGATTAATCGCATGTGCCACCACAGCCTGCTTTTTTTTTTTTTTCTTTTTTTAGATAATTTTAAATTTATCATTATGGACATTTTAGTTGATCTGATGTATTGTATAGAGAGATAGTTTCATGATACTTTTCAATTTTGTTCATTGTCTAAATTCTAAAATATTTCAAGAGCATTCTATGCTTAACAAAAGCTCTGAATGGTTTAAAGACATTTAGGAAAGTAAAGAAGTAAAAACTCAATTTTCAGTAAAAGATTTTTAATATTTCTTCTGTTGTAAATTATACGAGGGAAGATCTCACAGTATAAATGGGTACTTAAGTGTATGACCATGGTAGAATTGGCTATTCCTCCTAGAGTTTGGTATGTTAGATTGGAATGTTACAGGTAATTAAAGTAGAGAACACTAACCACTCTCTTATTCAGAAGAGAGCATTCTGATTAAAATTAGATGCAATTTTTTATTTCTGTGTTTGATCTGTGTTATTTCTGTGTTCTTGTTTTGTAGCGAAATGTCTAATATACAGAAAAAAATCCCAAAGAAAAAAAAGATCATTAGTTAATTAAGGAAGGCAGCATTAAAGTACCAATGTTTTTGCTAATCTGACTGTTGATAATATTTGTACTGCAATTTGCATTACACAGAACACCAGCTAAAGTCATTTGATTCCATACGTGTCTAACTGCAGAAGCTTAATTATTTTGACAAAATTTGCCTAAATCAAACCGATTCTTTCTTTCTCTCTCTCTTTCTTTCTTTCTCTCTTTCTTTCTTTCTTTCTTTCTTTCTTTCTTTCTTTCTTTCTTTCTTTCTTTCTTTCTTTCTTTCTTTCTTTCTTTCTTTCTTTCTTTCTTAATTTCTTTCTCTCTTTCTTTCTTCCTTTCTTTCTTTCTTCCTTCCTTCCTTCCTTCCTTTCTTCCTTCCTTTATTTCTTTCTTTCAATTTTTCTTTCTTTTCTTTACTTTTTTCTTATTTGGTTTTTCAAGACATGGTTTCTCTTTGCAGCCCTGGCTGCCCTGGAGCTCAATCTGTTGACCAGGCTGGCCTTGAATTCAGAAATCCACGTGTCTCTGCCTCTACCTCACAAGTGCTAGGATTAAATGCATGCACCTCCACTGATGGGCCTGAGATTATTTCTACATGTAAAAGTTAAGAAATGGGAAATGTGTACCTGTTAGATAACCAAGTCTCACATAAACATGAGAGTTTCATTTATGCCTCAAGATTTCTTCCCAAAAAACTCAAGGCAGGAGTTGTGTTTGGGGAAAATAAACAAGTGTCTGCAAAGAATTGCCCCTGTCCTGGAGGCATGGCTCGGCAGTTTAGAGCATAGACTTCTCTTCCAGAAGTCCTGAGTTCAATTCCCAGGAACGACAACCATCTGTAATGGGGATCTGATGCCCTCTTCTGGTGTATCTAAAGACAGTGCAGTGTACTAACATATATAAAAAATAAATAAATATTTAAAAAAAAAAAGAATTCCCCTTGTGTTCAACTTGAGGGGAGCATGATTGCTATAGAAATGACCTGATATATTTGTGAAAAGCTATTTGATTAGATTCATTCAGTTGAGAAGAGCCACACTAAATGTTGGTGAGATCATTCCTCCAGCCCATGGCTTGAAGGCTTCTCATCCCAATCCTTTGTTCTTTGCTTCCTGATTTTGGAAGTCATGAGAACAGCTGCCTTGAGCTCCTGCCACGATTTCTTCCCCACCATGATATCCTTGAAGTAGGAGACAGCATAAATTCTTATTATTTTAGGCATTTTTGTAGCAGAAAGAAGAGAAGTGAGTGATATTTCCCATGAAGATTTAAGGGTTGGGGCAGTCAAATCTGAATAATAAGACAGTAATAGTCAGATACCAAACAAAAGTATTTAGTAGAGAAGGCATGCAGTAATGTGTATTTTATGGAATAGACAACAAATGAAGGAGCTGTTTACTCACATGCCTGCAGTAAAAGGCTGGCCTATGGACCAGAAGGACTTGGATCACTCCTCAATATGGTATTTCTTTCTGTATAACAATGAAGAGGAATGTCTCTGGCCTTTAAAAACATAACAATTTGGCTGAAGTCTTCAGTAAGAATGTACATGGTAGATCTAAAATGGTGTCAGGCAATACGTAGGGGAAAGTTCTTGGGGAAAGATAAAATATAAAAAAGTCTTTATTGCCATAATCAGAATTCAATCACAAGTTAAATCAAATTTTGTCTAGTCTCTTACTCCTCTCTGGTCCAATAATAATAATTCTACTTTTTTCCCCTCAGAAAAATGGACATTTTGCAAACCTCCCAGGAAACACTCACTTGCTTGATTTGCCGGGGCATCTTTATGGATCCAGTCTTCTTAAGGTGTGGCCATACTTTCTGCAAGGCCTGTCTCATCCTTTCTTCAGAAGATATCAGAATCCCAGACCTCTGCCCTACATGTAGGGAACCATCCCATCGGATGTTCATAAATAATATCACTATGAAGACACGGGTATCTAATGTGAGAGAACAGAGGATCATGAAGTATTTGAATTCTGACGATCACAAGTGTGTGATCCACAAGGAGAGAAAGATAAAATTCTGTGGTGAGAGCAGGGCCCTCCTCTGTCAATTGTGTTCTGACTCCCAGGATCACAGAGGTCACAGACACTGCACCATTGAACTGCGTGTTACAAAGCAAATGGTAAGCGATGCTTATAGAAAAAAAAAAAAAAAGGATGAGAGCTTTGGAGAGGGAGGCTTAACACACCACAGGGAGAGGCTTGTCCTGGTTCTTAGGAATCCATTGTACTCCAAATCTTGGCACTTTTTCAAGAGGGAATGAGGGATGACTATAAAATGTAAACATTCCTTGAGAGGTGCATAAGTATAAATTTCATTTTTAGTCACATGATTCATTATATTCATGTCACTGAAAATTATAATTGTTCTAAATTTACATCTTTAAAAAGTCCTTGTGACATGAGACTAAAATCCCAAAACTACATTGGAATGAGCTGGTTAGAAGGATGTGGGGATCCCAATCAAATGCTATTTATCCATCACTTTACTTGAGCACAGGGTGGTTGTGTTTTGTTATTCTATGTTCTGAAAACTAAAGTTCAATATTTACTAAAAATAAAAATAAACAGCACTGTGATCCTTCTACCACCTCTATATTAATTTTGTTCAGTGCTAGAGTTTCTCTGTTAGATAACTCATTATTTATCTAATGATGATATTTACTAATTAATGAATTAATTTATATATTACAGCTGAAACTTGAAAAGCAAATGGCATCCTTATTGCAGAAGATCCAAGATCAGCAGGAGAATGTGAATGCAGAGAGGAGAACAATTCCTGGATGGTTGGTGGGTATGAGCCTGATGTGTAAAGTCAACCAGACGCAGATATCTTGCAAACTTGGTCATTCACAATTGGAGGATCAGACATGGGAGATGATGCTAGGAAATGTTTTTTTGTTAACCCTACATTCTTAAAGGCAAAATCCAATTTTGAATACACAGAGAACGGCTTGGCCATGTGGCAGAAAAGTTTGATATTAATGGGTGTTTTCTGAGTGTTTAGCAGAGTACATCAGACTGAATGACTCCATTTGGAATTTCAGTTACTATGTATGTGCAAAGTTGCATTTTTTTCCTTTCCTTTTTTTTTTCCTTTTTTGATTTTTTGAGACAGTGTTTCTCTGTGAATCCTTGGCAGTCCTGGAATTTAACCTGTAGTCCAGGCTGTCCTCAAATTCAGAAATCTGCCTGCTGGGATAAAAGGTGTGTACTACCACTGCCTGGCCCAAAGTTGCGTTTTAGAGTGAATATATTATGAATCAAAATCTTTTTTTCCCAGATATCTCAGAAACTCATTTAATAGAAGAAAATGGTAAGGGAAAAGGATGGATTTGTTTACTACTGCTATTAATAACAAAGTATAATAATATAATTGACATTTTCTGAAAAGTGGGGACAGTAAATTAGTGTGTGCAGCACCCTGATCGGATCCTGTAGTTGAATTTAAACATAGAAGAACTCAGTGGAGAGGACCAAATACTCTCTAGATGTGATCTAGCATGTTCTTTTTCCTTCAGGACTATATAACCCTACGGGAGGAAATGATCAGGTCAGAGTATAGCAAACTATATCCACCCCTCGAAGAAGAAGAGAATCAATATATGGCATGTATGAAAAAATCAAAGTAACATTATTGTAGAAGAGTTTAAGAAAAGTGAAGCCATGATGGTCCACAAGAGGAGTCAACTAATAGAAATGTATCAGGAGCTGATTGCCATGTCCCAGAAGCCATATGAGGTGTTGCTGCTGCAGGTAAGCATGGAAGAGTGCTTGAAACAGATTGATTATTTGAGGCCCACACCTGTGACTGTTACATTTGAGATTCCTTTCTATATCCCCTGTACTTATTATCAGGCTTTAAGAAAAATCTGGAGAGATAATTTCTGTAATAACCTAAAAAGAGCAAGCTTGTTGACATTGTGTCAGCAGATTCCATATGGAATATCTCATTTATTTGTTTTTGTAGCTTGTGTCTTTGAAACACCAAATTAAGTGATTCTTGTTACCAAACACTCCATTTTACCTCCCCTTGGATGTTAGTGCAGTTTAAGGTAGTCTACCATAAGTTTGTTCTGTTTGAAAGCTGTGTTTTTGAGCTTTCTTTGGGAGGTGGGGGATTTGGTATATGTTCTTCTTTTGTGGTGCACAATGGCCTGGGATTCACAGGATTCCAGAGACCTAAACCTAAAATTCTAAGATTACAGATATGAGGCACCATGTAGGGGTTAGGCCTCAGTTTTGAAGTACCCTTAATGAAAGTTTCCTATGCTTTGTGTACAAGATCAATGAAAGCCCTATTTACAGACAGCTGCTTGTTACAAAGCAGTGTATAACTCCTACCCATATGCTTCTCAAATATTCTCACAGCCTGATTTCATTAAAAATTCATCCCATTGTGCTAATCAACTTCATTGGCATTATCCTGGGACTTGAAAATACATTTGCAGGGTGAATCAGTGTAGTGATGACTGAATTTTCTTTATATATGGTTCTTCTTGTTAAGCATCAATTTCCATGTGTGCAAAATGTAGAAGACAATGATTCAGAATTGCCAGTTAAATTTCAGTAAATATTACTTACTGGCTAAGTAATTAAGAAAGGGTGAAGAAGGCCCAATGGTTAACTTTAAAGGACTATGGTTAAATGGTGAAGACAACACACAATGAATTAAAATTATATGGTTCAAATGCTGTGAAGGTCATATATATATATATATATATATATATATATATATATATATATATATATATATATATGAGATTGTGAGAAGACAAAGAAAGGGGCCTTTCCAGCTCTAAAATTATGACAATGACAGTACCTGAGGAATTCTAAACTCTAAGTAAACAACCTGCATTTCATTAAGATATTTAGGACAATGTACACAGAATACCATTAAGCCCCTGAATTAAATACCATTTTCTGTATTTCCAAAGCCTATATTATTATGTCTTCATTTTTTACAATAAAAATGGTATTGCTTGTTGACAATAAGTCACTTATTGTTGATGTCAAGAGGGATGTGTAAGACTCCAGAATAAAACCCTCAAGTCCTCATTCCATGCTTTAAGCACTGTGTTATCTGTATCATAGTAATAAGCTTGGTCCTGAGATTGTCCAGTTCTTGCCAAATAAGGAAGTGGGAAGTTTTCTAAAGACAAAATAAACTCTTATATTATTCTTATTCTGTCTCCATTGCTCCACTGCTGACTGCAGTAACTAACAATATAAACCAGTAGGTGTTTGTTGAATATATTTTAATTTTTATGTGGAATGTTGAAGGGAACAAATTTATAAACAGAGAAGGAAAAGAAAGAAAAAAAAAACTTTATGGGCTGGGGAGTTGACTCAGTGGTTAAGAGCACTAACTGCTCTTCCAGTAATCCTGAGTTCAATTCCCAGCAACCACATGGTAGCTCACAACTGTCTGTAATGGGATCTAATGCCCTCTTCTGGTGTGTCTGAAGGGAGCAACCTTATACTCAAATACATAAAATGAATAAATTAGTCTCTAAAATAAATCTTTATGTATATATAGAAATACATTGTAGGCTGTTTCTTCAGATATCTTCCCTTGTTTTGTTTGCAGGATTTGGATGACTGGTTCAGAAGGTGAGTTTAATCCTCAGTGTAAACCAGGATACTATGAACTATCATTCAAAGCTGGACAAGCCTTCTTAGCAATTTATAGATATACTTTACATAGAAAATATTTGTTTATGGATGATGACTTTGGGATTGTTTTCATGGATATGAAGCCTGTTTGCCTTCACCAGACAGTGTCTTTTCTTTTTCCCTATGAATGAAGTGTGTATGTAATGGGGTTGAGCTAAAATTTGTTGTTTTCAAATCCCAATCATTGAGGCCCATGGGCTGTACTTTCCTGGTAGTAGAAGAAAAGGGCTGGAAGCATAGGGAAGAGGTTGGTAACAGGAAGGGCTTCAGAAAGAGCATCTAAGAGGAAACCACCCTGTCTCCTGACCATGGGCTTTCTTTAATACCAGAAAATATTCTGTGTGAAAAATGTTCAGGTAAGTGTTTCCTTTTCTCAATTTGGTTTGTTAGGAATCCCTAAGTGAGTGCACATGTGTGCGGGACACAGGAGCACTCTCAGGAGCCTGTCCTCTCCCTTCACCATTGGTTCCTGAGATTGAACTTCACTTGTAAATTTGTATGACAAAGGTTTTAATACTTGGATCCTAGTGAAGATTTCTCCTCATCACTGGGGTGATATCTGTAGTACATGCCAATCAATGTCTTCTCCTTGCAGGAGTGAGTCAGTGCCGCTGACACAGTGTGTGAAACCAAAACTCAGTGCCCATCCCAATACTGGGCTGGCAGCAAGGTTCAACCGCTTCCAAGGTGAGTGTCAGCAGTGATATAATTAATGTCCAGAGGTGCCCTTGAACTGTGAGATAACATTTGTACAATGAATATTTTAATTCCCTAAAAAGATTGGTCTAGTTAAGCCACATTGTAATCATATTTAGGCAGAAGGTCATTTTACAAGCAAAGATTAATGAATACTAATTTAATGATGTACATGATTCAGGCTGAAAAATATAGTTTCATTTGTTCTTTGAGACACACAGAATGATTAATTCAGGACAGTTTAATATATATTAAGCCATTAAAATATCTGTATGTTTTTATTAAATATTTATGCTATTGAATATTTTTTTTATTTTGGAGATAATATTTCTCTTTGTATCCCTGGCTATCATGGGACCAGCTCTATAAACCAGACTTGGTTTGGACTCACAGAGATCCACCTGCCTCTGGCTCTGGAATGCTTTAATTAATGACATATGAAACCATGCTCAGCTATCAGTTGAATTTTTAAAGTGTATTATAGTCCATAGATTAAAAATTTACAAGATATCGTGGCACCACCTTGTAACCCCAATATTAAAAACATGGCATCAGGAGGATTGCCCAAGAGTTTTAGGCCAGATAAATTGACATAGTGAGTTCCAGGCTAGTCAAGAGTATATAGCAAGAAATCCTATCTCAAAGAAACTACGGAAATGATCACAAAAAAGTCATCTATCACATGCAATAAAAAATAGAACAAAGCCTGGGGTAGTGGCACACGCCTGCAATCCCAGCACTCTTGGAGGCAGAGGCAGGCAGATATCTGAGTTCAAGGCCAGCCTGGTCTGTAAAATGAGTTCCAGGACTGCCAGGAGTATACAGAGAAACCCTGTTTTGAAAAATCTAAAATCCATAAATACAATAATAATAATAGTAGTAGTAGTAGTAGTAATGATAATAGTAATAACAATGACGATGATGATAATAAAAAACAAGTTGAAAAGACATGGGGCAATCTGAATCACACTGCCAGACCAAATATGGATTGTAACATCACAGGGAAAGAATATCAGAGCAACCAGGATTTACTTAAATGCGGACAATTGCTACTAGGGAGCAACTGCTAATGCATGCTTAGATTTATCGTACAAATCTGCATAGTGGGATGAAAATCAAAACCATAAGATGAAAGCAATCATGACCTATGACTTAGGAATAACTTTTCATGGAGACCCAGGGGTACAGCCTTCAGGGGTCCTCATTACACTGAACACAGCTTGCTTGCCCAGTGTAACTAAAGCCCCTGACAGAACTGTGCAGTTCTGTGCTGTGGCCTCCACCTTTGCAGCTTCTACAGATTTTCAAAGCAGTTTTCATTATGTGCTCATTATGTTTCTTTGGGAAACCACTTGACTTTGATTTACCTGGGCTATACCTACACTTCCTGTCTTAGGCTTTCTATTTTTAAAACCCAGAAAATGTCTAGGGACCCCTCTCTCTGTCAACTGACAAATGTAAATATTTGTTTTAACGAAAATGTTGTCTTTTCCCACAGTGAAAATTTTCTTTCAAAATTTAGTCCTGTTCAACTGCCAGCCAAGACAACTTTTTAATTTCAGAAGACTCAGCTTTAGACATCACAATGACTATCCATTTCTGGATGTACCTGGATCTTATCGTACTTCCTGGGGAACAGAGAGCTTTACCACTGGAAAATATTACTGGGAACTGGATTTAAAGGACCATGAGCAATGGGCTGTAGGGGTCTGTTACAATTTCTGGTTGAGAAACTTTAATATTGGATCTGAAGGTGCATTTCTTCTTGTGTGTTTGAAGGACGGTGATGTTTACAATCTTCTCACCACCTGCCCATCATTGCACCACTATATAGAGAAGCCAGCTGGCCGGGTCGGTGTGTTCCTTGATTGTGAGGGTGGATTTGTGAGTTTCCTGGATGTAGCCAAGAGTTCCCTTATATACAGCTACTGCCCTAGAAATTTCGGTTACACTGTAAGGCCATACTACTGTACCATCTACACATGATCATAGGAAGCCATATCTAGTATGCTAGCGCCTTTCTATGGTAATGGGTCCTCCCTTTATTGTGATTAAATATTGTGATAATTTGCATATGCTTTTCCCAGGGAGTGTCACTATTAGAAGGTGTGACCATGTTGGAGTATGAGTGTCACTGAGTGTGTGGGCTTTAAGACCCTCATCCTAGCCTTATGGAAGCCAGTCTTCTACTAGCAGCCTTCAGATGAAGATGTAGAATCCTCATCTCTGCCTGTATCATGACTGCCTAGATGTTGCCTTGCTCCCAATTTGATGATTATGGATTGAAGCTCTGAACCTGTAAGCCAGCCCCAATTAAATATTGTCCTTTTTAAAACTTGCCTTGGTCCTGGCGTCTGTTGACAGCAGTCAAAACCTAATTAAAACAAATATCACAATGATATTAAATGTAAAAGATGGGTGAGTGCTTTCTTCTTATCTGTGGCCCACATGTTCCTCCCAGAATAGTTAATTTCACAGTGGGTACTGCTTTCCTTTGTTTTTACATACTTGTAAGAATTATTAATTAGAATCTAAGATCTACTGTAGAATTAGAAATTTAAGTGTGCTCAGGATACAAAGGAGGATTCCAGGACTATTAAAATATTATGTATCTGTGCGATTCTAACTTAATGGTGTCAAGCAGAGAAACAAAGATATACTATAGGCAGTTTTGTTGATCAATAAAAGCTTGAATCACTATTTGTTCTAAATAAATATAATTATGTGCTATCTGTGATTGATAAAGCTATGCTTTCATCCTTCAGAGAGAAGGGATTTTTTTTTCTAGAAAAAAAAAAAAAACAAGTTTCCCCCTCTTCTTTCACTTTCATTATTTTACAGCTGATTTATTTTGGGGACACACTTGAAAAATGTTAATTAATGGTCCCCAACATAAAACAGCTTTAAATATCGAATATTCTTCCAGTCTCTGAGAGCACACAAATATTTTCTGACATTCAAAAGCTGGAATCCTCTTCTAGAAACCTCTCATTGGTGGTTTGCTAGAGTGTCCTGTGCACCTGAGAATGCTAAGAGAAGGAGATTGTAATGTCCATCTAAGGCTACTTTCTTTCATCATCCTAGACTTTCAGAAATGAATTCTCAAATTTTTGCCTTCCTTTTGGTTAGCCAGTATGGTTCCCTCTGTCTTTCTCATGTTGTTCCTAAAGGCTTAATCTAAGTTACACTTCTTAATATCCCAACATATGGATAATTTACTGCATTGAACATTTCTTTGTTCACATAGAGTTTGACTCATGTGATGCCAATGCTCTGACCAGAATATTACACCAAGGACTATACAGAGGCCTGAGAAATTAGAGTGTCCCTTTAAGAGTCTTATTGCAAATATTATTTTAGAAACACAGTAGACATAAGAAATGCCACGTGTTGACTACTTGGCCAGCACCAGGTATTTGAGAAGAATAATCAACAATAGTGCAGTTCAATAAGATCTCAAAATATAGAGACATTAAGCTCAAAGAGGATGAGTTGTTTTCTCTGGAATTTTTTTTGGAGGGAGGTGTTTGAGACAGGGTTTCTCTGTATAGCTCTGGCCCGAGAACTTACTCTGTAGATCAGGCTCTCCTGCAACTCAAAAAACCACCTGCCTCTGCCTCCCAAGTGCTGGGATTAAAGGCCCATGACACCACTGCCTGGCTGTGTTTTGTGTTTCTAATGTGCTCATTTCTATTAGGAAAAGGAAAAGCAAATGTTAGTGTTGCATTTATATAATGTACAGAATTCTGGAGGATCTCTAAATTCCCAAATTTCCTGAAAGTTTTTTCCACTCATAAAACATCACTTTTGATATATCAACAATGCAACATCTTCATATCTAACACTTGTCTAACACTCAGGAAATTTTGCAGAAGAGGCAGATACACCATACCATCCAAATCACCAGAACACCTCAAAATATTCACACAAATGAAGAGGGTGTAGAAGGAGAGTTCATGGGTGAATAATCAATATATGAAGTTGCCGTAAATTAATAAAAGTGAGGGAAAATAAAAATCACAATAGAACAGTCACAGCAACTCAGTGACATATCTGCTGTTCCAAGCTCCTCAAATGTAATTTTGCTGCAGGCAAAAGGCCTTCATCTTAGACACATTTAGAGCATTATAGAGTATAGATCCTTTCTTATTTAACTATTGTGGTCTTTTGAATTCATATGTAATAAGGTAAAATACAAAACTATATGTGTGTATATATAAGTATATATGTAAGTATATATATATACTTATATATGTATATATACATATACATATGTATATGTATATATACATATGTATATGTATATATACATATATACATATATACATATATATTTTTAAAATTTATTCTTAAATAAAATACAGGCAGATCATATCCTCTCCTTCAATTTTTCCCAGACAAAGGCTGGGCAAGGGAGACCTGTAGAAGGAAATGGATTTTAAGAGCAGACAAAAGAGTCAGACCTCTATCCACTGTTAGGAGTCCTACAAATCCACAAGCTAAAAGCCATAACATGCAGAGGACCTAAGCACAGACCAATGCTCCAGGATTGCTGCTTCTGTCTCTGTGAACCCCCAGAATCCCTACTTGGTTGATTCTGTGGGATGTATTATCCTAATGTCCTTGACTCCTCTGGCTCTTATAATTCTTCCTCAACTTGCATGGGATTCCTTGAACTCCTAGTTGAGAGACCTAATGGAGTACTCCAATTTGGGCTCTCTCTCTACCTATTGAATGGCTGTGAGTCTTTACATTGGCTCTCATCAACTTCTAGGGAAAGTGTCTCTGATGATTATTGAACTAGGCCCCAATCTATGAGTATAGCAGAATACCACTAGGAATCATTTCATTGACTTATTTTTCTTACCCTAGGTCCTTGGCTATCCAGACCCCAGTTCTTCATTTTCCACATAGTGTCAGGCATGGCTCCCACTCTTGTGGGCTTAGAGTTAGACCAGTCACTATTTGGCCACTCCCAAAAGTTCTTCTCCATTGCCCCAGCACATCTTTCTGGCCAGATACATTGTAGGTCTAAGGACTGTATCTGGGTTCATGTTGCAGTACCACCACTGTATGTAGTTATGGAATATGGCTGGTCCAGACTCTATATCCTCCATTGATAAAATGGTCTTTAGGCACACCTTTGTAGATTCCAGGGAATTTCAATTTCACTAGCGGTCTAAATCAGCTCCAAATGTCATCCATTTCCAGTTGTCTCTCCCATACTCTCCCTTCAGTCCTCCTTGAGAACTTGATCACTCCTGTTCCCATCCCTACCTGCCCTAGTCTCCCCTCAAATGTATCCTAATTACCCCTTATAAGTGACATACCTTTGTCCCTGGTAGAGCCCTCTTTGTTAATTGGCCTCTCTGGGATGGTGGACTGCAGCATGATTATCAGTTACTTAAGAACTAATATTCATTTATAATTGAGTGTACACCATGCTAGTTTTTCTGGATCTGTGTTACCACATTCAGGGTGTTTTTCTCTAATTCCATCTATTTTCCTGCAAATTTCATAATGTCATTTTAAAAAATAGGTGTGTAATATTCCATATTATAAAAGTACCACTTTTATGGAGAGAAGTGTCTGTGCTTCTTGTTGTTGTGTTACTCATGGTGAGCAGTGGTGTTTCTCATGTAAAGCATGGGTAAATTTGTCAGAGTAAGTGGAAATGAAGATGCTTGTTGAGAAGAGAAAGAAAAATGTGCCAAGGGAGCTCAACAGACTTAAAAGTATTCTCAGAGTTGATGGTGATGCTTTAATGAAAGTCGTTGAAGAAATTTAAACTGTGGTGGTACCCAAATATTGCCAGGAGTAAGTGCAGTGTGACATGGATGATGAAAAGGATGATATGAAAATGGAAACTGAAATTAAGAGGAACAGAAAGACTCTGGACCTGCATGGACAGTACCCAATGTGGATAAACCAGAGGAAAAGAAAAATACTGAAGGCCAAGAGAGAATAGAAACAGGGGAAATGCAGACCATTAAAGGCTGAAAACATTGCCAGACTTGGTGCACCCCTTTAATCCCAGTACTCGCGGCAGAGGCAGGTGTATCTCTGAGTTCAAGGACAACCTGGTCTACAGAGCAATTTCAAGACACCCACGGCTCTTTTATACAGAGAAACCCTGTCTCAAAAAAAAAAAAAAATTCAACCCCCCCCCAAAAAAAACAAGCAAACAAACAAAAAAAAACAGAAGCTATTTGTTTTCAGTTAGGATTTAGTTATGTAAGTCACAACCAAAATAACTCATTTCTGTTAGAAATGTGAATAAAATATCTTTGGTGATGAAAGACTATTATGCTGAGCTTGTGATTGGATACAGCCAAGATACTGAGTATCGTGAGCATTAGTGTGGTCATACTTATTTGATGTTACAAAATGGCCATTATACTAAGTGCCCAAACATGCTCATATCAACAAAGTTTGGGCAGAAAGCTATTATGCTGTCACATTAAAAAACAGGGTATCAAGGGCCTGAGGAAGACTCAACTTGTTTCTTGTTGGATGGCTCAAAACCAGCTCCCTCTCAACAGGGGATATGCCCACTTGTGTCCTTCACTGGCACCCACATTAATATATACAAGTTTCCACTAATAACTAAATAACTAAGAAATAAATAATACCTAAAATATTCTTTAAAAGGACATCAGTAATTGTACAAGTAGTACTTATTTGAAGTGTTTATTTTTCAGTAATTCATAATAAATGATATTTTGCATGTAAATAAAAGCACCACATTTAATTTATCCAATCTTCATTTGAGGGAAATTTAATGTTGCTTCCAGTTTTGGGCTATTATGAATAAAGCCACTTTGAACATACCTGAGCAAGTGTTTTTCTGATAGTATAGTGTACCCTTTGGGTAAATGCCCATTAGTGGTAGAGCTGGGTCTTGAGAGATCAGTTTCCAGTTTTCTGAGGAACTATATTGATTTCCATAATGCTTGTACAAGTTATTACAGTTGCCAGAGATAGTTGTTCTGACCCACAAGACAGTCAACAGGGTCCTGGAACCACCTAGGCAACGGCGAGAGATAAGACAGACACAAAAGAACTGGACAGCAAGTCTGAAACCCAAATCAAGGTGTTTTGATTTACATTTCCCTGATAGCTGAGGATGTTGAGCATTTAAGTGTTTCTCAGATATTTGTAATTCCTCCATCTTTAGTTTTCACACAAGGCCTTATAAAGGCAAGCAAGCAGGTGTAAGGAGGTGTGAAGGGGGAAAGTCATTGTATTTGGGGAACAATCTCAGGGGGTTCGCATCATATCTCAGGAACAGTTTCTCATAATTGTCTCTCAGGGTCTCAGCTAAGGTTTGGCATGTACAGTAGGAACTTGGCATCATATTTCGATCATGAGGAGGTGAAGTGGAAAGGAGTTGCTATGGTAACCTAAACAAAGGTGAGCTTCCTTTGTTCAAGCCCACACTGGTAAGCTCTGTACTTACTGACCATCTAGCTTACTTGGCTAACCTTTAAACTAGTACATTTCCTCCTAAAGGCAGCCTAGGGAAAGCAAGCTAGAAATGGCTGACAGGAGGGAATTGTTGAGATCTCTGTGAGAATGGCTCCTGGCAGATAGTGGTTTGTTCCCCTAATCACCAGCATGACAGGTATAGGATGGAATCTCAAAGGTGTTTTGATTGGCATTTCCCTGATAGCTGAGGATGTTGAGCGTTTAAGTGTTTCTCAGATATTTGTAATTCCTCCATTGAGAATTCTCTGGTACACGTGTGTTCCATTTTATAATTGGACTATTTAGTTTGTTGATGACAAGTTTCTTGAGTTTTTCATATATTTTAGATATTAGCCCTCTACTGAATGTTGAGTTGGTGAAAATCTTTTTCTATTCTAAAGGCTGCCATTTTATCCTATTGATGGTGTACTTTGCTATATACAACCTTTTCAGTATCATGAGGGGCCATTAGTTAATCATTGTTTGTAGTACCTGTTCTACTGGTTTTATGTTTAAGAAGTTGTTTTCTGTGCCAATGAGTTCAAGCCTTTCCCCCACTTTCTCTTCTATCAGGTACAGTGTATTTTGTTTTATATTGAGGTCTTCAATGCACTTGGTCTTGAGTTTTACATAGGGTCGTGGATATGGATCAATTTGCATTCCTCTACAGGTTCAGATCCAAATAGATTAGCACTATTTGTTGAAGGTGTTTTCTTTTCACCATTATGAATTTCTGCCTTTTGTATCAATAATCAGGATTCAATGTGTGTATGGATTTTTTACTGCGTCTTTGATTTGATTCCACTTATCAATCTGTTTTTAATGTCAATACCATGAGTGTTTTTCCCATTCATTAATTAATTGATCAATTAACTTTGTGTCCCAACTTCATCTTCCCCTCCCTCTTATCCTCCCATTCTCTCCTTACTTCCCCTTCTACTATCCTTCATCCCCTTCTTCTCAGAAAAGAAGACTCCCATGGATATTAACCCTCATTGGCATATCACAATGGAGTAAGACTAGTCACATCTTCTTCTATTGAGGCTAGACAAGGCAGCCCAATTAGGAGGCAGGTAGCTCAGGACAGCAACAAAGTCACTAACATCCCATGCTCTGGCATGGTCCCTATGAACAACAAGCTGCATATCTGTTACATATATGCAGAGGGCCTAAGTTCCATTGATGTTCTCTGTTCAGTGGTTCTGGTCAGTGATTCTGTAGGTTTTCCTGTAGTGTCCTTGACTTGTTGGCTCCCTCAGTCTTTCCTCCCTGCCTTACACAGAATTCCTCAAGGTCTACCTAATGTTTCACTGTGGGTCTCTGCATCTGTTTCCAGATGAGAGTTATGCTAGGCACCTATCTGCAAGTAGGGCCATATATGATTAATAGTGTCAGTGGACTTTCCCTCATGTCATGAGTCTTTCTTCCTTTTCTTTCTTCCTTTCCTTTCTTCCTTCCTTCTTTCCTTCCTTCCTTCCTTCCTTCCTTCCTTCCCTCCTTCCGTCTTTCCTTTCTCTCTTTCTTTGTTTTGGTTTTTTGGCTTTGGTTTTTTGAGACATGGTTTCTCTGTATAGCTCTGGCTGTCCTGGAACTCAGTCTACAGACCAGGCTGGCCTCAAACTCAGAAATCCACCTGTCCCTGCCTCCCAGAGTGCTGGGATTACAGGTGTGTGCCACCAACACCCATCAGGATGATCTTTTCTAGATTCATTGATTTGTCTACATATTTAATGGTGTCATTGTTTTTAATATTTGAGTAATATTCCTTTATGATAAGGTACCACATTTTCTTTATCCATTTTTTGTTTTTTTTCAGTTTCTGCTTATTGTGAATAAAGCTACTAAGAACATATATGAGCAGGTGTCCTTATGGTTTGATAGAGCATCTTTTTGTTTGTTTGTTGGTTTTTTGAGACAAGGTTTCTCTGTGTGGCCCTGGCTGTCCTGGAACTCACTCTGTAGACCAGGTTGGCCTCGAACTCAGAAATATGCCTGCCTCTGCCTCCCAAGTGCTGGGATTAAATGTTAGAGCATCTTATTTTTGCATACCCAGGAGTGGTATACCTGGGCCTTGAGATAGTTCTATTTCCACTTTTCTGAGAAACTACCAAATTGATTTTCAAATCATCTGCACAAGTTTTCATTTTCACCAGCAATGGAGGGGTGTTCTCTTTGCTCCACATCTTTTCCAGGATGAACTGCAACTTAACATTTTTTCTCATCCATTTTGATGAATGTGAAGGTGAAATCTGAGTCCATTTGATTTATCCTTACCTGATAACTAAGGATGTACATTTCTTTAAGTGCTTCTCAGACATTTAAGATTTATCTGTTGAGAATTCTGTTTGGGTCTGAACACTAATTTTTTGTAAATTTAATTTTATTTCTTTAATTATTCCCTTTACATCCCACTTACTACTACCCTCCTAGTGACCCCATCTCAAATCCTGCCTCCATCCCCTGTCACTTTTTCTCTGAGCTGGGGAGGGCGATCTCTAAAGGTATCCCTTTACACTGGCACAAGTCTGAGAGGCTAGGGGCTTCCTCTCCCACTGAGGTCTCTTTTCTATCCTTCCTTTCCTTTAAATCAACCTTCTATTTTCTCCAAAATATTTTTGTTTGGTGTGTCTATCGAGCTGTGCCATGTTATACACATCAAGGACAGAGGACAGGTTGGTTTCTCCCTTACAGGATGGTCCGTGGGGTGTCCAGTCAGGCTTGACAGCAAGGCCCTTTACCAGTTGATATTTCTTATTTTGGAACAAGTCAAGTTATCCAATTGGGGCTTCAGTTTGTTTTTAAGATTTTGTTTTTATGTATGTCTGAGCACCTGTACACCATGTGAGTGCAGGCACCACAGAAGTCAGAGGTGTAGGATTACCTTTTGAGGTGGAGTTACAGGTAGATGTGACCTGTCTGACTAAATAGGTGTTGAGATTTTAACTCAGGTCCTCAAGAACAGTAATTCTCTCTCTAAATCAGAGTCATCTGTCCAGTCCCAGAAATTCAGTTTGTGATAAGCTTTTAAGAACACTTTCTCCTGCTGTGTCCAATGCTAAGTATCATCTTTTTTAGTTCAGATGAGTGGCTTCATGAAAGTGTTACACTTTAGTCTTTCATTCTTTTGGAGCTTCTATTACTCAACCTCAGAGCCAAGAATCTGCTTCCTTTAATGATACCAGAAACAGTCCCCAAAAGTTTTTCTTTTGGGTTTTTATATTCATTTGTGAGCACGTGCTGATACCATGCTGGCAATATGGAGATCTTGGCTTGGGGAAGCAGGTCCTCAGGTTTTTTTTTTTGTTTTGTTTTTTTTTTTTTGTTTTTTTTTTTTTTTGTTTTTTTTTGGTTTTTGGTTTTTCAAAAATCTATCAATGCTATTCACTACAAAAACAAACTCAAAGAAAAAACTATATGATCATCTCATTAGATGCAGAAAAAGCATTTGACAAAATTCAGCATCCTTTCATGCCAAAAGTCTTGGAAAGAACAGGAATTCAAGGCCCATACCTAAACATCATTAAAGCAATATACAGCAAACCGGTAGCCAACATCAAACTAAACAGAGAGAAACTTGAAGCAATCCCTCTAAAATCAGGGGCTAGACGAGGCTGTCCTCTCTCTCCATATCTTTACAACATAGTACTTGAAGCTCTAGCTAGAGCAATTAGACAACATAAGGAGGTATAAGAGGATACAAATTGGAAAGGAAGAAGTCAAATTATCACTATTTACAGACGACAGGATAGTCTTCTTAAGTGACCTGAAAACCTCCACCAGAGAACTCCTACAGCTGATAAACAACTTCAGCAATGTGGCTGGTTTAAAGTCAAATCAAGCAAATCAGTTGCCTTCCCATACTCAAAGGATAAGCAGGCTGAGAAAGAAGTTAGGGAAATGACACACTTCACAATAGCCACAAGCAATATAAAGTATCTTGGTGTGACTCTAACCAAACAAGTGAAAGGTCTATATGACAAGAACTTCAGGTCTCTGAAGAAGGAAATTGAAGAAGACCTCAGAAAACGGAAAAATCTGCCATACACGTGGTTCGGAAGGATTAATATAGTTAAAATGGCCATCTTGCCAAAAACAATCTACAGATTCAATGCAATCCCTATCAAAATCCCAACTCAGTTCTTCACAGAGTTAGAAAAAGCAATCCTCAAATTCATCTGGAATAACAAAAAAACCCAGGATAGCTAAAACTATTCTCAACAACAAAAGAAATTCTGGGGGAATCAGCATCCCTGACTTCAAGCAATACTACAGAGAAATAATGTTAAAAACTGCATGGTATTGGCAGAGTGACAGACAAGCGGACCAATGGAATAGAATTGAAGATCCAAAAATGAACCCACACACCTATGGTCACTTGATCTTCGACAAAGGAGCTGAAAACATCCAGTGGAAAAAAGATAGCCTTTTCAACAAATGGTGCTGGTTCAATTGGAGGTCAGCATGCAGAAGAATGTGAATTGATCCATTCTTATCTCCATGTACTAAACTTCACTCCAAGTGGATCAAGGACCTCCATGTAAAACCAGACACACTGAAACTAATAGAAAAGAAACTGGGCAAGACCCTAGAGGACATGGGAAGCAGGTCCTCAGGCTAGGTGGTAAGTGTCTTTACCCGTTGAGATATCTTCCTAGACCAGGAATGTACAGCTTTTTTCTTTCTTCTTTCCTTCCTTCCTTCCTTCCTTCCTTCCTTCCTTCCTTCCTTCCTTTCTTTCTTTCTTTCTTTCTTTTTTTTTTTTTTTTTTTTTTGGTTTTTCAAGACATGGTTTCTGTGTATAGCCCTGGCTGTCCTGGAACTCACTCTGTAGACCAGGCTCACCTCGAGTTCAGAAATCCACCTGCATCTACCTCCCAAGTGGTGGGATTAAAGGTGTGTACCAGCACTGCCCAATAATGCACAGTCTTAATGTTAAGATTTTAAAATAATTCTTTTAAAAGATCTTTCTCAAGGGGGTTATTTTTTTACCTAAGGGTTCCCTTCTTAGTTAGGGTTTCCATTGCTGTAATAAACACCAAGACCACAAGTAACTTGGGGAGGAAAGTGTTTATTTCAGCTCACAGCACTCAGCCTACACTCCATCACACAGGAAAGTCAGGGAAGAGCTCAAGGAGAGAGCTGAAGCAGAAGCCATGGAGGAATGGCTCCATTAGAAAAAAGTGCCCACTGGCTTGGTCAGTTTTCTTTTTTCCTAAGAAAGGGTTTCTCTGGTTGTCCTCATCTTGCAGAGAACTGCCTGACACCAGCACCCAGCACAGCTTGTTTCCTTGTACTTCTCAGGCACACCTCCCTAGGAGTGATGCTAAGCAAACATTAATTAAGAACTTGCCCTAGACTTGCCCATAGGATAGGCCAATCCTATGCATGCATTTTCTCAATTGGGAATCTTTCTTCTAAGCTGGGTGTGGAGGCACTCACCTTCAACCCCAGCACTCTGGAATTAGAGGCTGGGCAATCTGTGGTTCATGGCCAGCCTGGCCTACAAACTTCAGCTCCAGGAAAGCCAGAGGTACATAGTGAGACCCTGACTCAAATAAAACAAAGCAAACTAAATATATTTCTCAATCAGCATGTGCACCTGCCTGACAGAAGAAGCCATCAGATCACGTTACAGATGTCTGTGAGAATGTATGTGGTTGCTGGAACTTAAACTCAGGACCTCTTGAAGAACAGCCTGTGCTATTAACTGCTGAGCCATCAGTGGGATACTGGGGATGGGGGAATCTCCACTCTTTCAGAGGAGGTGAGTGGTGTTAGGGGGAGGGACAGTGTGAGCCTGGAACCAGGAGTGCCTGGATTAAAGGTGTGCACTTTCAACACCCAGGTTCTTTGAATTGCAGCCATTTCTCAAGCCCTAGAACCCCGCTTTTTTTTTTTTTTTTTTTTTTTTTTTAAGACTTGAGTCTCTACTGAGGTCTCAGGTAAGTTCCTTAAGAAGCTTCAGGTCCCAGGTGAGAAAAAATTTAGTCCTTTATTGACAAAAAGAAGTATTTAGTCAGAATCTCTAAATTGGGAGGTTTAGCCAAAAATGTCATCCAGTGTATATTAAAAGGTTTGAGTTAATAAATTTAATGGAAAATAATTTTACTTCCCACTAAAACGATGCCTTGTTTGAACTTGTCTCTTGTTCAGGTCAATGATGGGGATGGCTCAGTGGTCAAATGTGCTTACTGCTTTCAGGACCCAAGTTCATTACCCAGCTCCCTCACAGCAGCTGAACTCTAGCTTGAGATCCAACACGCCACTCTGGCACAAAAGGGCAATTGCACACATAAACAAAACACCCCTATTCCCCACCATATAAAACCTGACCATGTTCCTCCTTCAATGCATAATGAACACATCAAATTCTCATCACAGTATCTTACTGAAAATGCATTACAATTTGAACCCATCTGCTCAGAAACTGCAATGTACATAGCATTCAGCCTTATCTGGAATTCAATTTTTCCCATCCCATTAATACCAAGATCCCATTGTATCACAAATACATCTGAAACCATACCTTGCTTTATTCATGCAGTACCTTAAGCCTAACTGTATGTTTCCTAAAGTTCAACTGGTTTGGACTCCATTTTTTTTAATAGTTTAATAGGAAGGATTCTCTGGCTGGCATGGTGACACCTACCTGTAATCTACAGTTGGGAGGCAGGATTGCCATAAATTCCTAAGGCCAGCTTGGTCTGAGTGAGCTCCAGGTCGAAACAGTGATGCACTCTTCCAAAGTAATCAAAGAGCATAGAAAATCTGCACTTGTATTTTCAATTTCTGTAGGGTTCCTTTTGGTTTTATTCAGCATCCTGGACTGATATTTACAAAGAGAATGGAGACTTGGCTTATCTCAGGGCTCCTTAGCAGACATGTACTCTTTAATATATAAAATACATAATAACTTGGACTGTATCAAGTAAATATATTAAATCACCCATCAGAAGTCAAGGAAATAAGCAGAAGAAAATGCTGAAACAGGCAGATAATATACCTTCTTCTCAGTACCTCATTGTACCTTCTCCTAACTTGACCATATAAGCTGTCACAAAACAGACCTCAGCAGATACAAGAAGACTGAATAATCCCCTGCACTCTATCAGATCACTAGGGACTAAGGCTTGTCTTCAATATCAACAAAAACAACAGAAAGCCCACATACACATGGAAGCTGAACAACGGTCAAGTCAATGATAACTTATTCAAGAAAGAAGGAAAGAAGGAAAAGTAATGAAAATAAAGACACAACATACTCAAACATATGGGATGCTATTGAAAGCAGTGCTAAGAGAAAAACTCATAACTCTGAGTGCCTTCAAATAGAAATTGGAGTGAGCATACACTAGAATCTTAACAGTTTGAGCTCTAGAACAAAAAGGAAGCAAATACACACAAGAGGAGTAGACAGCAGGAAATACTCAAACTCAGGGCTGAAATCAACCAAGAGAAACAAAGAAGTACTATATAAAAAAAATCAACAAAACCAGGAGCTGTTATTTTTTTTGAGAAAATCAACAAGTTAGAGAAAACAGAGACAGTATCCAAAGTAACAAAATCAGAACTGAAAAGGGAGATATAACAAAAGAAATTGAGGAAATTAAAAAAGTCATCAGATACTGATGCAAAACCTTATATTCACCAAAATTGGAAACCTGGATGAAATAGACAGTTTTCTAGAGATATATCAGGTGCCAAAGTAAAATCAGGATCAGATAAACCCTATAAACTTTTCTATAATCCCTATAAAATAAAAACAGTCATTAAAGGCCTCCCAACAACAACAACAAAAAGCCCAGGACCAGATGGGTTTAGTGTAGAGTTCTATCAGACCTTCAAAGAAAACTTAATACCAATACTCTTCAAACTATTCCACAAAAAAAGAAACTGAAGGAATACTACCCAACTGGTTCTATGAAGCCACAGTTATGCATATATCTAAACCACACAAATACCCAACAAAGAAATAGAACTTCAGACCAATTTCCCTTGTGAATATTGATGCAAAAACACTCAATAAAAATCTCACAAACTTAATCCAAGAATATTTCAAAATTATCATTCACCTTGATCAAATAGGTTTCATCCCAGAGGTGCAGAGCTGTTTCAGTATATGGAAATCCATCAATATAAGCCACTACATATACAAACTCAAAGGAAACAAACAACATGATCATTTCATTAGATACTGAAAAAGCATTTAACAAAATTCATCATCCCTTCTTGTTAAGAGTTTTGGAAAGATCAAGAGTTCAAGGATCATACCCTAACATAGTGAAAGCAATATACTGTAAACCAGTAGCCAACATCAATCTAAATGGAGAAAAACTTGAACAATCTCACTAAAATCAGTGACTTGACAAGGCTGCTCACTCTCTCTCTACCTGTTCGCTATAGTGCTGATAGTCCTAGCAAGAGCAATTAGACAACAAAAGGAAAACACAAATTGGAAAGGAAGAGGTTAAAACATCACTACTTGCCATTGATAAGATAGTAAACTTAATTGACCCCAAAAATTCCACCAGAGAACTCCTACATCTGATAAACAACTTCAACAAAGTGGATAGATGATTTCCCAGACAGGATATGTCTGTGTAGCTCTGGCTGTGCTGGAAATCACTCTGAAGACCAGGCCAGCCTTGAACTCAGAAATCTGCCTTCCTCTGCCCCCTAAGTGCTGGGATTAAAGGTGTGTACCCTCACTGCCTGTCTCTGCTCAACTATTAAAAACAATGAATTTAAGAATTTCTTAGGCAAATGGATGGAATCATAAATGATCATCCTGAGTGAGGGAACCCAGTAGCAATGAAGACATATGTTATGCACTTGCTGATAAATGACTATTGGCCCCAAAACTCAGAATGCCCAATATATAATTCACAGATCCCATGAAGCTCAAGAAGAAGTAAGACCAAAGTATAAATGCTTCAGTCCTCCTTAGAAGGGGGAGCAAAACACTCATGGGAGGAAATACAGAGACAAAGACTAGAGCAAGGACTGAAGGAAAGGTCATCCAGAGATTGTCCCACCTGGGGATTTATCCCATATACAGACACCAAACCCAAATCACTATTGCAGATGCCAAGAAGGCTTGCTGACAGGAGCCCAATATAGCTATCTTCTGAGAGGCTTTGCCAGAGCCTGACAAATACAGAGGTGGAAACTCACAGCCAACTGAGCACACGGTCCCCATGGAGGAGTTAGAGAAAGGAATGGAGTAACTAAAGGGGTTTGCAACCCATAGCCAGAACAATATGAACCAGCCAGTACCCCCAGAGTTCCCAGGTACTAAACTAGCAACCAAAGGGTGCACGTAGAGGGACCCATGGCTCTAGGCTCATATTTGCAGAGGGCTGCATTGTCTGGCCTCAGTGGGCTAATCCTTCAGAGACTTGATGCTCCAGGTAAAGGGATACTCAGGATATAAGGGAGCACCCTCTCAGATACAAATGGGAGGGAGAATGGGGAGACTCTGTAAGGGGTCAGGGACCAGGGATGGTAGGCATTATTTGGGATACAAACAAAAGCCTTGTGAATTCTGAAATTCAACAAAAGGGAAGGTTGCTCAGCAGATTAAAGGAACTAGCTGCTCTTCTATAGGATTTGGATTCAGTTTCCTGGACTCTCAGAGTGGCTCACAAGGGCCTGTTACTCCAGTCACAGGGATTTGAGCCCCTCTTCTGGACTCCACAGGTATTGCATGTGCATGGCAGAGATCTACAAGCAGTCAAAGCACATGTACACATTTAAATATATAGTTTATTATTTTTTTCTGAGACAGGGTTGCAATGTATAGCCCTGGCTGTCCTGGAACTTGCTTTGTAGACTAGGGTGGTCTTGAACTCAGAAATCTGACTGCCTCTGCCTCCCAAGTGCCGGGATTAAAGGTGTGTGCCACCACCGCCCAGCTTAAACATTTTAAAAAGATAATGACAGCAAAACTACTTGAGCCTGATCTTAAATTTCTATGAGTCACTGGGGCTGTCATTCTTTTCAGTGCCAGGGTCCACTCTGCCTCTTTTCTGTTCCCACTGTTCATCATCAGTGCTTACCATGAAGTCACCAACCAAGTGATGACATGGTTATGAAGCTGGAATCTCATTAATTTTGTGGCAGATCTCCATGCATCTTTCTCATTTTTAAAGCAAGATGCAGTAGTTTGCAAATTCAGTGTCTCCCAAAACTCCATGTATGAGATGGTTGGTCTCCTGTTGGCAATACTGGAAGGTGGTTGTACTTTTCCACTTTTATGACAAAGTACCCAAAGGGAAGCTATTAACGAAGTGTTTATTTTCCACTCCTGTTTTGAGGATATAATCTACCAATTAGGAGAAAGGGTGATGGAAAAAAATGGCTCCAGGACTGGCAGCAGGAGTGTGAGGCAATTGGTCCCTCACCTCCACAGTCAGGAATGAATGCTGCTGCCCAGTTAGCTTTCTGTTTTTTTCAGATTTATTCTGTCTGAGAAACCCACTCCCCGGTGGTTGATGCCATCTATATTAGTATTTATCTTCTCTACCTGTTCAAGTTTTCTGGAAACATCCTCAAAGTTACACCTATATCTCACATATACACCCATATCTATATCCCATATTTACATCATTCTATGTCCTACCAAGTTGACAATGAACATTTGCCAGCCCATGGTAGAAATTTTAAGGAGCAGCCGACCAGGCCTTGAGGTCAGTAGAGGAGCACTCTTAGAGTCTCTGGGTCTCTGGTTCTTTCTCTTCTATTTCATTTCCTGGCCATGAGGTGAATTCTTTGGCTCTGTTATGCACTTCCAACATAACCCCCAGCCTTACCACAGGCCCAGCACAATGCAGAAACCAGTTATGCACTAGAGCATTCAAGCAAGCCATGACCCAAAATGATTCTTTTTACAAAAGTTGATTATCTAAATCAGTGGTTCTCAACCTTCCTAATTCTGCATCCTTTTAATACAGTTCCTCATGTTATGATGATCCTCCAACCATAAAATTATTTTCACTGTTAATTCATAATTTTGCTAGTTATGAGTCACAATGTAAATATTTTTTCAGATATAGGTTTGTCAATGGGGTGTCAACTCACAAGTTGAAAACAACTTATCTAAATTCTCTTGTTATTGTGATGAACTTTAACACAGAAGATTTAAACTACAGTTCTAGAGAGATGGCTCAGCAGTTAACAGCACTGACTGCTTTTCCAGAGGTCCTGAGTTCAATTAACAGCAACCACACAGTGGCTCACAACAATCTGTAATGAGATCTAGTGCCCTCTTCTGGTGTGTCTGAAGACAGCTACAGTGTACTTTATTGTGTTTATTTATTTACTTATTTATTCATGATGAAATAAATGAGCCTTTAAAAAAAAGATTAAAAAGACGTACCAAAATCATTTAGAAAATGACATTCATCTAGTAACCTTAAAAACTTAATTCCGAGCCAGGCATAGTGGCGCCTGCCTGTAGTCCTAGCACTTGGGAGGCAGAGGCAGGCCGATTTCTGAGCTCAAGGCCAACCTGGTCTATTGAGTGACTTCCAGGACTGCCAGGACTATACAGAGAAACCCTGTCTCAAAACAACAACAATAATAACAACAACAACAAACCAAAAAAACCCAAAAAACAAAACAAAGCAAAACAAAAAACCTAATAATGTGACTGTGTATATGGCTCAGTAAAGCATTTTCTTTGCAAGCCATGTACCCAAGATTAATTCACTCCCAGAACCACATAAAAAAAAAAGATGTTCGTTGTGGCACATGGTCATAGTTTCAGAGCTGGGAGCTGGAGGATCTCCTAGACTTGTGCTCAGCCAGTCTAGCCTCATTTGTGAGCTCCAGATCAGTAAGAGACCCTTTCTCAAAGAAAAAAAATGGTGTTTGTGGGACAACACTTAAGGCTGTCCTTCATCCTCCACATACATGTGCATACATGAGCAGGGCTGCTTGGTTTCACCTGCATAGTCTGTCCTCCAAGGTCCCTTCAGAGGTGCCCCTGCCACCTGGGTTGGAGTTAGGGTGAGGTCAATGCCACTCCTAGCCACCAACCATCTGTGCCAACCAACTAGGCTGGAAGTTGGAGGAGACCTCAAAACCTATTGCTGTTGTTCCTTTGAATTCTGGTGCCACTCCCACTCCACATCAAGCTGAGTGGGTCGCCAGACTTGGAATACACAGGTGGTGTGGAACCTGCTGGAGTGAGCACAGAACCGAATAGGCACTTGACAGGCGATCACCATGCCCTGGAATGCCCTGGAGGAAAAGACCACTGAGCACACCCCCAGGCATTGCTCCAGGAAAGGCCACGCCCAATGTGTTCTTCTGTCCAATCAGTGCTAGAGAGAGAGGCAGCCTTGTTTTCCCTCCACTGAAGGTATAATGGGAGCCACTGAAGGAAAGCTGAGCATTCCTTCTTTTCTGTAGGTGTGTGGTTTAAGCACCTGGATGACCAACCGAAATGTGGGCATGCAGAGTGAATTTAGAGGCTCCCAGTCTATGGAGCAGGGTACCCATGTAAACTTCCTAGGGGAAATGTGCACCAGCAAAAGAGATTTCAGGATTGAAGCATAGGCCCTGGGGAGATTGGGACTGGACAGCCTGGTTGAAGGCTGCATGCTTTCTGGTTCCTTGGTCGCACCTTGGGTAGGTTCTTACACAGCAGGGTTTGCAGAAAAATATTCTAGGCCTTTTGTGCTATTCAGAAGGTACTGGTGACACCCAAGAGAAACCCGATTATATGCACATGGATCCTCTCACCTGAACAATGCCGACATCATTCCTTGCATGGTTGAAACAGTTGCAAAACGATTCCCATGTAAGGGCGATATAACATAGTTTTCTAATTGAAGTATTAGAGCAATAGGAAGTGGTGTGTGATTCTTAGAATTTGTTTCTTTTCCTTAGATGGAGGGGAGCCCATAGCATCCAAGAGAATTCATAACAGAAAGTGACTTGATTAAAACCCGAGTCTTTTAAAAGGTGTGTAAGAAACCTAGATTTATATTTTTGTCAGCATACATTTTTACCATTTTGAAACAGAATCAGATTCCTGTAAATGTTTTCTGAAATAGTGCTGATAAACCAAAGCCAACCAACTACTCTTGCCTTTTCAATTTGGAATGACTGTAGTGAATGCATAGGGTACAAATTAAAGTTGTGGGACATACCTGGTCTGAACAGTGATGAACTATATCCCGAAGTTGATGATCTGAAGACAGATACAGCTTCTGAGAGAAGACCATTGTGCTTAAGTGAGGTGGTCTTGTTTAGTCTTTTTATGCAGTTCATATTAATACTGTGTCATGGTACTTATTTCTTTCTGCCAGCAGGGAATACCAACTCATTGGGATGCTTATGGCCTGTAAAGATTCTAGAGCAGGAGTGCATGTGAGTGCTGCTCTGTTTTGCATTCTGGTCAATTTTTTTTTAAAGATTTATTTATTATTATATGTAAGTACACTGAAGCTGTCTTCAGCCCCACCAGAAGAGGGCATCAGATCTGTGTAAGGATGGCTGTGAGTCACCATGTGGTTGGTGGTGTTTGAACTCAGGACCTTTGGAAGAGCAGTTGGTGCTTTTCCCCACTGAGACATCTTTCCAGCCCTGTAGTTAATGAAGTTGATCTAGTCTATGATTATCCTATCCCGAACCTGAATTCCTGTTGAAAAAGCACAATTATGGGTGTATCTTCTGAGACGGACCATTACAAAGGTCTGTTGTGTTCTGTTTTAATTTTGGCAGTAATGTAATGCCTGTGATTCTTTGTATTTTATTTTTAGAACCAGTGACACAAGACTTGAGAATGAAAACAAGATGTGGTAAACATCCAGAAAAGGCACAGACAAGAAGAAAATGTGCAGTATTAGTCCTGGGATGTTTGAGATAGGATCTCCATGGCCCTGGCTGTCCCTGTTAATCTGTCTAGTGATCAGGACAGCATCTGTTATGGCCTGCAGACTTGACTCTTGTACATTTTTTGTGGGCTGTATGTAAATGGATTGTTTTGCCAATCCATTGACAGTGCTCTGTTCTGTGAATTTTGTGGTGAGCTTACACAGCTGTACAGACTGAGCAGGGTGAATGCAATCATGACCTTAAAGCAGTAGGTCACCATCTCAGTGATTGTAAACTTGATCGCGATCTATTCCCTTACGCATCCCACAGTGGATATTTGGGAGTGCTGCAACCAACATCCAGTTGCAGATATTTCTCCAATTCAGTTTTTGTCAGAAGACTAACCAGAATGCCTTGGTACATGTTCCACGTCCATGGTAATTGAGTTTTCAGAGTTAGGGTGCTAAGTGCACTAATGTCAGTCTCCTAACTACCATGATTGTACACATTATCAGGTTTCCCTGTGAAATTGTCAAACAATGATTTCATCACATTTGTCCAGCCCTCCCTACCCCTTTCTTAATTTTAAGACAGAGTTTCTCTTTGACTGGTTTGTCTTTATTCCACCTGCCTCTGCTTCCCAAATCCTAAGACTAAATGGGGGCTTTACTTTCTAAATTCCTAACTGCTGCATACTTACATTTTTCTTTGTGATAATTGACAAGGGTTAAACTTGGTTTTTTGTTTTTTTTTTTGTTTTTTTTTTTTTGTCAACAGTATCTCAAAATTGTCCTGATACTCAACTATAGAGATGGACTCAGTTTAGATTAAAGAAAAAATCACCATGCCTACCCTTAGAATATGGTAAAATTGCCTGATTTCAATTCTTTGCTAGCCTGTACAAAGTAGTATCACTGGTTATGGATAAATTCTTCTAGTATGCTGTTGCTTTGTGGTAACACTTTTCAAGACAGTTCTCAGTATCCCTGACTATCTGAACTCTGGACTAGGCTGATCTTGAACTCGATCCTCCTGCCTCCCAAATGCTTGGTTTAAAAGCACATCAGCCCACCCCTCTACCTAGTTGATCATTAAATTCAAGATCTTTACATGAATTTTCACACTAAGCAGGAGGAATCTAGTTTGAGTTTTTTCCCCTATACATGTTAAGTTTTCCTGGTACCATTGGTGAACACTTGCTACATTTGAAAAAGGAGTTTTCTGTAAATACACAATTCTTGATGGGTTCTCTACTTTGGGTGCAGTTGAATGTCTAGTCGGGTAGCTTATTTTTTTAGGATGTTAGGATTCCATTTGATACTGTGCTTTTTTTTTTTTAAATTTTGCCTTATTCCTATGTTCTGCTCTGCTGAATCACATGTTATTTGCTGTGTGTCACTTTTTTTACTTGAAGAAATATGAATCTCCCTTTTGATTTCATTCTTGGTTCTTTGGCTATTCAAGAGTAACTGAATTTCCATGGAAAGTGAAGACTAAGGTAGGAAGATCACATGAAACCAGTCAAAGGTTAATTAATTGATAAATTTCGTAGACCCTGAACACAGCTTTAGGTTCAGTAGAAGTAGGTGGATCTTGGCTTTCCAAGGCCAGTCTACAGGGCAGGTTTCAGGACAGGGCTACAGAGGGGAACACATGTTGGGTTGTGAAGAGGAAATGAAAGGCTTGTTGACCTTTAATCAAGCTGGCAAAGGTAAAAGTGAGCCAGGGTTAGGAACTAAAATTGTTTTAACACTTAATCAAATTCTTTTTCTTTTCTCTTATGTTTTCTTGTTATTTATTTATTTTTTAGACAGTAGTTCTCTGTTTATCCCTGTTTGTCCAAGAATTCTGTAGACCAGGCTGCCCTTAAACCCAGATCCCCCTCTTCCCAAGTGCTGGGATTAAAAGCATGTGTCACCACAGCTCAGCCCTCTAATTTTCACTCTAATTCAAGGTCTTAATGCTTAGCCATTTATTCTATAGTTTTCATAATTAGTAGGAGGAATCAAGTTTGTTTTCCCCCTGTAGATGTTGTTTTCCTGCTATTATTGATGAGATGGAGTTAATTTCTTCACAGGAAATCTTGCTACCTTTGAAAAATAAGTTGGCTGTACATATGGAGGTCTTCATGCAGTTCTGTACCATGTTTGAGTTCAGTTGAATATCTAGTCAGGTAGTCTCTAGCTTATTTTTACAATGACAACCACAGTCTCTTGGTTTGAGTTGTTATTTACTTATTCCTATTTCTTTAGGATGTTAAAAAGGTTTTCATTTGAAACTCTGCAGCTTTTTGGCTTTGTGTTTCTATGTGTATGTTGATTTCTCTGAGCTCTAGTACTGCTTTTGCTGTATCGCATGTTATTTGTTGTTTCCTTTTTATTTATTTGAAGAAATATGAATTTCCTTTTGATTTCATCCTTGATTCATTGGCTATTCAAGAGTAACTGAGGACTGGGGACCTGGCTTCAGCTTGTTAATAGCACCGACTGCTCTTCCAGAGTTCCTGAGTTCAATTCCCAGCAATGACCATAATGGCTTACAACCATCTTTAATGGGATTTGATACCTTCTTCTCGTGTGTATGAAGATTACTACAGTGTACTCATATATAGAAAATGAATAAGTACATTTTTGTAAAATGAGAAGTAACTGAATTTCCATGGAAAATGGGAGATACCACTCAGGAAGCAGGAAGATCACTTGAGCCCAGTCAAAGTTCCTTAACTGGTAAATCTCATAGACCCAGAACAGGGTCAGATGATGTAAATTATTTGAAAAACAAAACTGGTGTGGCACACACCTTTAGCCTCAGCAGAGGCAGGTGGTTCTCTGAGCTCTAAGGCCAGTCTACAGAGCAAGCTTCAGGACAGAACTACTCAGAGAAACCCGTTAGAATGGTTGTCTAAGAAATTTAAGGTTTGTTGATCTTTTATTCAAGCTGGCAACAGTTAAAAGCAAAGCAGTGTTGTGAAATGGTTTGAGCTTTAAGCCGCTGACCTCTTTCTGCAGTTCCTTCTGCTTATTTCCTTGCCTTCTGATGTGTGTTTTAATATATTTGTTTTATATAGTCCAAGTTATTATGTATTTTATTATTAAAGAGTACTAGTCTGCTAAGGAGCACAGAGATAAACCATGTCTCTATTTTCTTCGTAAATATAGGTCCAGGATACTGAATAAAACCAAAAGAAACCTTACAGAAATAGAAAACACAAGTGAAGATTTTCTATATTGGTTGATTACTTTGGAAGAACACCTCACTGTTTAGACCTGCAGCTCACTTGGACCAAGCTGGCCTTAGGAATTTATGGCAATCCTGCTTCCCAACCGTAGATTATAGGTAGGTGTCACCATGCCAGCCAGAGAAGCCTTCCTATTAAAGGATTAAACAGATGGATTCCAAATCAGTTGAACTTTAGGAAACATACAACTAGGCTTAAGGGACTGCATGAATAAAGCATGGTATGGTTTCAGATGTATTTGTGATACAATGGGATCTTGGTATTAATGGGATGGGAAAAATGGAATGCAAGATAAAGCTGTATGCTAAGTAAATTGTAGTTTCTGAGCAGATGGGTTCAAATTGTAATGCATTTTCAGTAAGAAACTCTGATGAGAATTTGATGTGTTCATTATGCATTGAAGGAGGAACGTGGTCAGTTTTATAGGGAAGGGATTAGGGGTGTTATGTGTATGTATGCAATTGCCCTTTTAGGCCAAAAGTGGGTGTTGGATCTGATGCTAGATTTCAGCTGCTATGAGGGAGCTGAGTCCTGAAAGCAGTAAGCACATTTAACTTACTTGTACTTGGGGACCCAACTTAACAATGATTGGGGAGCCATCCCCATCATTGACCTGGACATGAGACAAGTCCATACAAGGCATAGTTTTAGTGGGAAATTAGTTTCCATTCAGTTTACTAACTCAAACCTTTTAATATGCACTGGATGCCACTTTTGACTAATCCTCCTAATTTACATGTCTGACTGAATAATTCTTTTTGTTAATAAAGGGCTTATACTAGTTATCATCCCTGACCTCTAGCTTGTCAAGGAACTTACCTGAGAGTTCAATAGAGACTCAAGTCTTAAAAAATTGGGGTGGGGGTCTGGGGCTGGAGAGATGGCTGCAGTTCAAAGAACCTGGGTATTGACAGTGCATACCTTTAATCCAGGTATTCTTGGTTCCAGCCTCACACAGTCCCTCCTCCTAACACCACTCACTTCATCTGAGAGGGTGAAGATTCTCCCATTCTAAGTATCCCAGAGACGGTTCAGTGTCACACCAACTCCAGTGTCGTCTTTGTGACATGACATTAGTCATCACAGCAGATGGGAGATATGTATCCTTTGGGGCTAGGTTTCCTGGACACCTCTGGAAGGTGCCCACCCCTGGCCTCGAGAAGGGTCTTGATGTGCTCCAAAGGCAATGCGCCCTGAGTTTTGGGTTCTGCACTGTGTCTTTCTTCACATTATCCTTATTTTTTTATACAGCACAATCCCAGCAACAAGTTGGTTAATTGATAAAGGAGGATTTGATGTTCCAGTAGAAGGAAAAGAGGATGTGGTGATTATGCCTCCTGTTCCCAGTCCTGAACTCAGTGAACTCAAGATGAACCTTAGTGAAAGAAGACTTTGCAACATTTCTCATTAGGGCACCCCTTTACTACTAGCCTTAGCAAAAGTACTAAGAAAAGAAAAGGAGACATTAGTGGATGTTATGAATAGGTTACAACAGGAAGAACACAGTATGGGAAAATAGAGGACTACTGATGAGCCATTGCCTTATCCAGATGCTTATGATAAAGAAGGCAACAGATGGGTAAAAATATTGGAGGACAAAAGGTCATATATTATTTCTTAAATTATATGGATAGATTAGCTCAAGCCAGACCACCTTAGTATTTGTTGTCCAAGGCAGTACAGAGAGCTCGTGTAAAGAAAGTGTATTCATTTCTAAGATATTCTGAATTTTGGTGGCAGTACGTAGGAATGGGTAGAAAAAGGCTTATGGCATACAAATTGGCCTGAATGTATAGGTTCTTCTATTGATTAATAATGAAACTTCAGTGAATAACCACAAGTTAGATTCTAAAGCCACATGTCTTAAGAATCATGACCGTAGTCTGCTTTTGACCATGTATCACAGGGCAAGAGTTCCTGTGGGCACCATGCCATGTCTACTTACTGTTCCAATTAAGATGGAAATGTACCTTGATTAGTAACTGTTTGAGTGTTCCTGGAGGTGTGCCAACCTTGATCTGTTCCTTGTTGCTGTATTATAAAAATGCCTTGCTAAAAAGTAAAGTTGTAGCAGATTCAAACCACATCTGGTGTGTCTGTCTGTCATTATCTCGCTGCACCTGTGCCCTCCTGAGTACCAAAGCCCTGGTTCTCCCATGGTCATCACTTCCGTGGCTGGGACAGTCTGTGGCAAGTGGCACCTCAACAGGGACTCTTTGGAGAGATAATGTCTTTCCCCTCTTTTCCTTTTTTTTTTTTAAAGGTAATGGGTCAGCTCTTGCCAAGAATCTGCAGGTCTGCCGATAAAGGATCATTGGTTAAGTGAAAGTAATGGTGAGGTAATATGGCACAATCTGAGTCAAAGCAGGAATGAATGTTCCTTTCGGTTTTTAAACATATGATAGCCAGTAAAGGTTTAAAGGTCTTGATACTTATGTGGCTCGAACAAGGCATAAATAGAATGATAACTCCTTCAGAAGGTACTGGGATACTTCTTAAGCAATTAGCTTGGTAAAATGCAAACACTTTGTGCCAAGATCTTACAAGGCCCATTTGAAAGACAGGAACAGTGCAGGACTTCATAAAAGCCTGAGTAGATGCCTCACGAGCCGTAGTGCAAGGAATGGCCTACGCTTCAGGTATGAAAGGTCAGAAGTTCAGCACCTGTGTTAAGCAAACGTATGGATGAGGAAGAAATTCCTCTGACCTCACTTGTTATAAGTGTGGAAAGAAAGGACATATGCCAAGACAGTGTCCTGGAGAAAATAGTGGGGGTAACAAGAAAAGAGGACCTCTTCCAGGAGTGTGCTCTCGATGCTGGAAAAGCAAGCATTGGAAACATGAATGTAAATCCAAGATGCACAAGAATGGAACACCCCTTACAGGGGAGAAGAAGGAGGAAAACTCAAAAAATTAGGTCAGGGGCAACCTCTCAGCCCCGAAGTTGAAAGAGAGGACTGAGATAACACTACTAAACAAAAGTGTGCCCTCAACCCTGAGGCACCAGAATTTACTATTCATGATCTGCCTAAAGCTACTCGCAGGTAGTGCTGGGTTAGATCTAGCTTCCTACAAGGATGTCATTCTGTCATCCTGGGAAGGAGTTACCTAAATCCCAACCTTGGTGATAGGAACATAACCACAAGGAATAGTGGGACTTATAATTGGGCATAGTTCAAACTATAAAAGGAATTTTGAAGTATTGCCAGGAGTGATTGATGGAGACAGCACCAGAGACATAAATGTGATAAGACCTTTGAAGGAAACAGTACAGATACATAAAGGACAGAGAATAGCACAACATCTCTTGTTGCTATATCTTAAATTACCTAACCCTGTGTTAAAAGCAAATAGGGGGACAAGGACAGTTTGGATCTACTGATGTAGTAGCCTGGGTCCAAGATATTGGGGCCCAGAGACCTTTTAAGATGGTAAGGATTAATGGAAGATTGCTTCAGGGTCTCTTAGACACTGGAGCAGATGGAACCTGCATAGCAGGAAAAGATTTACCTTCTGCTTGGTCTTGTCAGAGGACTTCCTCTTCCTTGTTAGGATTGGGAATGGCCTCGAATGTAGCTCAGAGTTCCAACCTCCTTAGATGGGAGTTGGAAGGTAAAACAGGAATGATTCAGCCTTATGCCTTTCCCTCTCTTCCTTTCTCTTTATGGGGAAGAGACATTATGGAAGACATGGATCTTAAATTGGTATCATCTGATAATTTGAATGATTAGCATTTTTCTAGGGGCCACTGGGAGCTTGCTACATGCAGATAAAATAAGGTGGAAATCAGAAGAGCCTGTGTGGCTCAATCAGTGGCCCCTGACAGAAGAAAAAATACAGGCTATAGAACAATTGGTGCAAGAACAATTAGACAAAGGATGTACAGAGCCATATTGGGGCAGTCATGCACATGGTTTGAATTTGACGTTGGTCAAGGACAATCCCTGGCTTCCAGCAGGAATCTGCCCTGAGGACATAATAGGGAAGTAGGTTAAAGAAGGAATTTTTATCCTAGGGTAGAGAAGCTTAGTGAAGGTTAAGCTCATTGTTCCTCCAGGTCTAGGAATTCCTGAATTAAGCAGGTGACCCACCCAGCTGCCGGAACTCCCGCCCAGAGTCTGGGGGAAAGGGTTTGCCCAAACTGTTAAAAGGTCTGACCGACATTAAAATTTTGGCCTTGATCAGGGAAACATTGTCCTGGCCCTCCTTTCTTTTCACCCCTCCCTCATCCGTCCCTCAGCTTCTGGTCCAGCAACCCAGTTCGTAATAGCTGCATGCAGCTATAGAATACAACAAAAGGATATATTGAAGAAAGCACTAGCCCTTGGAATACACTAATCTTTGTGATAAAGAGAAAAATCAGGGAAATGGAGACTGTTAGAAGATCTGAGAGCAGTTAATGCAACTATGATAGATATGGGTTCTCTGCAGCCAGGACTTCCCTCTCCTGTGGCAGTGCCTAAAGGTTGGAATATAATCGTAATTGATTTACAAGAATGCTTTTTTACCATAAAATTACATCCTGAGGACTGTAAAAGGTTTGCATTTAGTGTTCCATCAGTTAATCTAAGAAGACTATATAGAAGATTGTCCCGACCCACAGGACAGTCAACAGGGTCCCTGGACCACCTAGGAGAGGATGAGAGATGAGAGAGATGGACAGCAAGACAGTATTCTGATCAAGCTGTCAAACTTTATTGTTTTACACTCTGCAATATAAAGGAAAGCAAGCAAGATGTAGGGAAGGAGTATGAGGGGACAAACATTGTCTCTGGGGAACAGCCTCTCAAGGGCGCATGCACTGTCTCTAAACATTGTCTCTAGGAAGTAGGAATCTTCTCTCAGAATCTCATGACAAAGTTGGCTTGGGCTTCAAGGAAGCTGGCAAACAAAAATGGTTCTGAGGAAGTGAAATGGAAAGAGATTGTTATAGTTACCTAACTGCAGGTGAGCTCTGCTTGTTCTAACCAACGTGAGCTCTATAACTGCTGACCAACTTGATATTTGCAAAGCTGAAAGCTAATATTTTTCCTTCTAAAGGCACGCCAGTATGTAAGATGACTCAAAGGAGGTTTTGAGATGTAAGTGAGAATGGCTCCTGGCAGAAGATATCATTGGAAAGTTCTCCCTCAGGGTATGAAAATTAGTTCTACATTGTGTCAAAAGTTTGTAGAGCAGGCTTTAATCAAAGTTAGAGAACAATATTCAGATGTGTATTTGATTCATTACATGGATGATATATTGATAGCTCATCCTTCTAAGGAAATGACTGATCAGATTCTAGAATATACTATTGAATAACTGACAACATTTGGCCTAGTTATTGCTCCAGATAAAGTTCAGAAGAATAGACCTTTGAATTGTTTAGGACAATTAATATGTAATGATTTTATCAGTCCACAAAAGGTGTCTATAAGAATGGATAAATTACAAACACTAAATGATTTTCAAAAATTATTGGAGACTATTAATTGGATAAAACCGTATTTAAAATTCACAACAGGAGAATTAAGTCCTCTGTTTCAGCTACTACAAGGGGAAGCTAATCCAAAATCCCTTTGTGTTATGACAGTAGAATCTACTAAATCACTAGCTCTGGTAGAAGAACAATTAAATAAAGCAAGAGTGAGATAAATTTTATATAATAAGGAATGGGATTTAATTATATTTAGAACACCCTATACTCCCACTGGATGTCTATGGTAAGCAGGAATTTTGGAATGGATTCATTTACCTCATATGCAACCAAAGGTGCTGGCCTCCTATCCTTTTATATGCCCACTCTTTTTTTGGGGGGGTGGGATTTGGTTTTTTTTAGAAACAGGGTTTCTCTGTATAGCCCTGGCTGTCCTGGAACTCACTCTGTAGACAAGGCTGGCCTCGAACTCAAAAATCTGCCTGCCTCTGCCTCCCAGAGTTCTGGGATTTCGGGTGTGTGCCACCACCCCCTGGCTATGTGCTCACTCTTGATCACTAAAGGAAGGATGAGGTCTAGAGAATTATTTCAGAAGGAAATGCATAATATCATTGTTCCTTACAATAAAAAACAGTATGAAACATTGCTTATGGAGGATGAGAATTGGAGAACATCTTTGCAAGGGTACAGTGGTCAAATTAAATATCATTATCCCAGACATTCTTTGATAGAGTTTTTCAAAGAAACTGAGGTAATATTTCCTAATAAATGCTCTCTGCAGTCTTTGGAGTCTGCCCTATGCACTTTTACAGATTGTTCCTGTATTGGACAGTCTGTGGTATACATACCCGGACATCTACTTCTGATAGAGAAAGGAACCCAGACTTCTGCACAGCAAGCGTAAATTAGAGCGGTTTTACTTGCTTTACAAAATGTTACAAATTGCACCTTTATACGGACTGTAAATATGTAGTGAACTTATTCCCAGATCTAGAGACTGTTTTTCTATTAGGACACTCCCATATCCTCGGGTTGCTCGAACAATTGCAGGGCCTGATTAGGGACCGGACAGAAAAGTTTTATGTGGGACATATTAGAGGACATTCTAACTTACCATATCCTCTTAGCAAAGGAAATTACATGGCTGACACCCTTACTAGAGGTATGGTCATGAATATAGTAGAAGCAAAAGAGAGCCATGAACTATATCATCAAAATGCTCTTGTATTAAAGAAGATGTTTCATATCACAAGAGAACAGGCTAGGCAAATAGTAAAGAATTGTGGCAATTGTCCTCAAATTTACAATCCCTCAAGATGGTAGTGAATACCTGAGGCCTCAAAGCCTTAACATTATAGCGGATGGATGTTACACATGTTCCAGAGTTTGGAAAAGTAGCCTATGTTCATGTAACTGTAGATACTTACTCTCATATGATCTTTGCCTCAGCAAGAAGCATCGAGGTGGTAAAAGATGTGATTCAACATCTGATTCAAAGTTTCTTAAGAGTGGAGAAAACCATGAAAATTAAAACTGACAATACTTTGGCTTACATTTCAAAAGCCTTTGCTTCATTTTAACAGGTATGGAGAATCATGCATGTCACTGGAATTCCCTATAACCCCCAGGGGCAGGCTATCATTGAAAGGTCACATCAAACCTAATAGTAGCAATCTACAGATTTAATGCAAGTCCCATCAAAATTCCAACACAACTGTTTACAGATCTTTAAAGTACAATTCTCACATATGGAGCAACAAAACCCTAGGATAGCTAAAGCCATCCTGTACAATAAAAGAACTTCTGAAGTTATCACCATCCCTGATTTCAAGCTGTACTACAGAGCAGGAATAATAGAAACGTCATAGTATTGGTATAGAAACAGACAGGTTGGTCAATGGAATCGTATGGAAGACCCTGCAATAAACCTGTAACACCTACAAACACTTAATTTTTGATAAAGAAGTCAAAATCATACACTGGAAAAGAGAGAACATCTTCAACAAATGGTATGATCTACTTGGATATCTGCATGTAGAAGAATGCAAATAGGTCTATATTTATCTCCCTGCACAAAACTCAAATTCATGTGGACAAAAGACCTCAACATAAAATAATATAGACTAAATCTAATAGAAGAGAAAGAGCAGACTAGTCTTGAATGCATTGGCATGGGCAACAGAACACCAACAGCTCATACACTAAGATCAACAATAAATGGGACCTCATGAACCTGAAAAGCTTCTGGAAGGCAAAGGACACTCACGGTCAGTAGGACAAGACAGTAGCATACAGAATGGGAAAAAAATTTCACTAACTCTCTGACAGTGGGCTAATATCCAAAGTATGTAAAGAATTCAAGAAGTTAGACATGTATAAACCAATGGAAGACCCTGAAATAAGCCTACACAATCATTGATGACCTGTAGCTCTTGTTCTACAGTGGCAAATCAATGGAGGTTGTCTTAATGCTGGTTCTCTTTGAAGAACTGTATGGTGGAGACTTCATGGCCTTACCCTTGTCATGTCTTTTGATGAGGTCATTTTTATACTTAGCACTTTCTTTTTATACTTCTTTGTATATTCTGGATATGAATGCTATATCAGAGATGCAGCTGACAAAGATTCTTTCCCTTCTATTTTCATTTTCAGAGTTGATTTTTTGTTGCTGTTATACAGCCCCTTTTGTTGTTGTTGTTGTTGTTGTTGTTGTTGTTGTTTTGTTTGTTTTTTGGATTTGGTTTTTTTATACAGGGTTTCTCTGTATAGACCTGGCTGTCCTGGAACTCACTCTGTAGACCAGGCTGGCCTCGAACTCAGAAATCCTCCTGCCTCTGCCTCCTAGAATGCTGGGATTACAGGCGTGCGCCACCACCACCAGCTCCTTTTGTTATTTTATGACATATCTGTTCATTTCAACCTTAATTACTGAGTAAATGAATCCTATTCAGAAAGACTTTGGGTGCTGCCTTTGTGTTTGTCTGGCTGTTTCAGCTTTTAAGGTTTCACTTTTAGGCCTTTGATCCATTTAGAGTTAATATGGGGCAGGTGACAGACAAAGCTCTAATTTCATTACTGAACATGTGCTTTCCCACTTTCCCAGCTTTACCCTCATTATTAGTTAAAGATGCTGTCTGGTGATTATTTGTAATAATGGCCAAATATGAAAAGCTTTAATTGTATGCATGAGTTTTCTGCTTTATTGATATGCACATGTATTTTGTGCCATTACTCTGCTATCTTTATTACTAAAAGTGCAATGCAGCATAATGTCTGGGATGTTAATCCCTCCCACATTGTCCCTTGCACAGTATTGCTTTGGCTACTTTGGATCTATTGTACTTCCTCATTAATTTTAGGACTTTTATATTTCTGTGAAGAATGTCAGATGAATTTTGATTTTCATTGCATTGACTATTGGAATTTCTTTGGTAGTATGATTGTTGTTAATTTTATTTATCCAAGAGCATAATGGAGTTTCCATTTTCTACTGTCTGCCTCAGAGATAAAAATTTGCTGTAGAGATCTCTCACTTCCCTTTTTAAATTTCCATCTAAATATTTAATTTTGGAGGCTACCATGAATGCGAATGTGTCCTTGATCTCCTTTTCAGCTTGCTTTTTATTGGTTTATAAAAAGATTTCTGATTTTTAAAGTTGAATTTGTATTCTACCACTTTTCTGAAAGTATTGCTGATAGCTGTTAGGGTTTTGGAGATCTATACTTAAACAAATCATCACCTTACAATAGGGATAATTTTAGTTTTTCTATTTCTATACACTTGGGTGACGGTTCTGGGTTAGACTCAGTAAGTCAGAATGCATATATGACTGCTATCCCTGGCCTGGGTCTGTGGGTAGGCAGCAGGGACAAATGGAACCAGATTTACCAAAAGAAATATCAGTTACAACTTCTACCTGGGTCTTGAGGAATTTGCAGATACAGAGACATGAGTCAACAGTCCCATTTCAGACTAGTTCAGAAAGCAAATGGATCTGGCTACTACTTGGGTCTGAAACGGAGAAGTGAGATGGGCTAAGGGTCCTAGATGAGAGTAAACAAGACATCCCAAGACTATAGATTCCTCCTGTCTCTGGAACTACATGGTCTGAATGGATGGGCAGAGTTGCCCAGGTCACACTTAGGAAGGGGAGTTGTCTTTTCCAAAGAAATGGATCACTCCACCAAGTCCAATGACCTGAAATTGAAATCTCCAGAACATATATGAGAAAAGGGGAGAAACAGTTCTTACAAGTTGTTCTCTGAAACACAAAAGTAGCCCACTAAACAAAATACATGTGAAATCTTAATTTAGTAATACACAATCAAGATGGATTATTATGATACTTTAGGTTCCCCCTGTCTTGAAACGTAGCATTTCTGTTACTCATATCTCTCCAGATCTTTCTTTAGTTTGCCTTCAAAAAAGATAGGCTAGCAGCAACCTAAGCAACTTGCTCATTAGGTCTAGCCACATGCATTTCTAAGTCAACACATTTTTACCCACACCAAACAAGGACGTTGTAAGCAGTACTCTGTTCTGACGGTCACTTTCTGTTTCTTAGATATACCGGAGAATTCTGACAACATCCCTGAACCAGATGTCAATAAAAATATCTCAGGGACTATGGAATCGGTAAGAAGGTTTTTCTTTAAGATAGAAATGTTACCTTGGCGATTTTATTTTTCAGTCAAAATCCCATTTTAACAACAATGTTGAGCAGAGTTATCTTTGGTCTTAAGAGACTTAGCCTAAGCAGGGGAAGCAGTGGAATTGTACTAGCTGGGTCTTGACCAGGTAGTACAATTCCAAGCACCAAGTAGAAGAGCAACAAAGTACCCAATGTCAAATATCACAGCCTATAAAAGGTGATGGGACCTTTTATTCTGAAGAAAATGGTTCCTCTTTTGGAAAAATTGATAAATTCCATTTAGAAGTTGACAAGCATGTCAGGGTCCCTTGACTTACATGCAGTATGTTCCACAAAACTCAGTTTGGAGGAAGGGTCATATGTCCAGGTGGGGATGCTGAGTGGTAAGGCTTAACACATGAGTAGTACTATAAATAATTGAGACCATATTGCAGAAAAGTTTAATTTCACAGTTTTGTTCTAAAGATGATGAAGTGTGTTGTAGTGTGACTAGAGAACACTGGGCAGAGGACAGACAGAGAGTGGTAGTTAATGTGGCCTTTGACATAGGACAAGTGTGAAATGACCCAACTAAGTAATCCCAGTCTTCTGTGAAACCATCACAGAATGTACTGACACATAATCTTTCACTTGAAGATACTTACTTATGTTGATTAGCATTTAAAACATGTTGATAGATTTTTTCAAAGACCCATGCAAACAGAAGCTAGTGTGACCTACACTGCATACCCTTTTTTCTCCTTTAAATTTCAGGAGGAAGCTAGAAAACGCAGACACAGTATGTATTTCCAAGTCTCTTAAGACACATTTTAGAAAACAATTGTGTAAATATTGAGTATACTTATATTTGAATGCATCACTATAATCTAAGCCACCTCTTGGGAAGAATTTGTATTTTGTCTTTAAAAATAGTAGTTTCCTAACTTAAAAATATAGGGTGAGTTCATTTGTGTAGACTCACTGGATCCAGCTATGATCCCTTGGAGTTAGTTTGGGATGGTGTATACCAGGTTGCATCTAAACCCATTTTTGTCCATGAGATTTTTCCAAATCTCCATTCTTTCCCTTTAGGTAGCTATTTTTTGTCATTTTCTCTTTTTTTATAAGCATTTTTTTATTCGATATATTCTTAATGTAAATTGTTGTTTTAAATCTTACTTTTTTAATGCCTTTCTGAATGGATTGTTTAGAGTAATTATTCTATTTCACACAGTATGTCTAGGGTTTTCTATGTAATAGTGAGCTAAGGATTGGAATAAGTTTTAACTGTATAGAACCAACAGTTATCCTAGTTTTGTTCTGGGATTCTGTTGCTCTGGAAGGTAGCTTCAATACACCAGAGGGTATAGAATTCTAAGCTCTATGTTCCTATCTGAACAGAGCTCAATGTCTATACAGAGCTAAAATGTCTATACACAGCCATTAACATTTATTGGGTATTACAT